>NW_028173118.1:0-18728 GCF_963971535.1 Notolepis coatsorum
AAACCTTTTTATTCTATTCTTAATGTTGTTTTCCTTCTGCTGTGAAGCACATTGAGAGCTCACCGAGTTTAAAGTGTGCTATATAAATGAAATCTATTATTATTATTATTATTATTTATTATTATTATTATTATTATTATTATTATTATTATTATTATTATTATTATTATTATTATTATTATTATATCTCATCTAGATATCCTAAAGTGATGGAGCTACATTATGTAATACTACAGGATACAACATAAACAGAATATTTAAAATGTTCTTTCAGCGCTGGATTCGTCTGTTCGAATCCAGCTCCCGGCGTTGTCACCAGCTTGGCTGGCCGTTCACACTAATACAATTGGCAGTATTAGAGGGTGGGAGAAGCTGGCGGGGTGGGTCCGGGTCGTTGTAAACAGCGACTCCTACAGTTCGGTCGGGGCGGATAGCGCGGATAGGATCTAAGGGGGGTAGTGTGATCCTTCCACACACTACGCCCTCTCAATGAGAGTCCGCGCTGCCAGGTGAAAAGAAGCGGTTGATTGGCTAGACGTGTGTCGGAGGAAGCACGTGATAGCCTCCGCTCTCCCAGACCGACTGTGGGGGGTAAGTGCGCAGCGACCAGGAAGGGGATTGGGAATTGGCATAACGACTAACATTGAGATGGGAGAAAATCGGAGAAAAAGGAGGGGGGAAAAAGATTACAAAAAAAAAAAAAAAAAAATTCTTTCAGTTGGTCAAAGCGTATGTAGGCTTGCCTACGTGTGTACTAGTCAGGGGGGGGAAACCTTGACATGCCACAAAAAAAACATAAACATCAGATCAGACGAGGACAGCAGAGAGACGGTAACAAACATCGCCGCGTTTCGACTTGGAAGGGAGGCGTTCGTCTGCAGCTGGCGGGCAGGGACTGACCTGCGATAAGCAAATCTGTCAATAGCAACGCAAATCATTTTCACACACGGCTGGACATGTTTAGCATAATCAAATACAGCCAGGACATCATTAAGCAGGAAAAGCTAACAAAGCACGTCTTTATGTGGAGAAACCTGTGACCCTAAGCCGGTCTCTACGGTCTGCTCAGTTACATCACAGAGAGGAAGTAGTCATGCCATGTCGTTTAGAGAGAGACGGCTCTCAAAACAGACCGTTACTGATCCGAGTGGTACAGTGTGTTTTCCTTGGTTGTCATTTTTGTGTTATGTAACCCATTTTCTGTTTTTCCCCGCATGTCACTTGCAGCTGAATGATCAGTTTATAGGGTGATATAACCTGTAGCTGAATGCAGTGTTTCCCTTATATGCATTCAGCAGCGGCGCAGCGCTGAGACAGAGAGAGAGAGAGAGAGAGAGAGAGAGAGAGAGAGAGAGACAGAGACAGAGAGAGAGAGAGAGAGAGAGAGAGAGAGAGAGAGAGAGAGAGAGAGAGAGAGAGAGAGAGAGAGAGAGAGAGACTCTTCACTACGACTCTAAAACGGAAAAGTGACCATACCGCCCACCGCATGTTACAAGTTTAATTAAGATTTGTAACAATTTTGTGTTTTATGATTGTAACTTAGCTTAAAGGACAACTTAAGTGCATTTATCCCCAACCAGTGTTCATCTCCATTATGTTACAAATAATCTGATACTTGTTTTGGCTTTTAAGAAAACAAGATTAACATTTTCTTAAAAAAACTAGATTAAATTGACCAAAATCAAAAAAAAAAAATTGAAAAAAAAGCTAAATTATCTGCCAGTGGAATAAGATGGTGTACAAATCATGCAGCTACCTGGGCCTCCAGAGCACTTCTAGTGTCAGTGGACACACAAAAACATCCTAGCAAATTCACACGCACATGACTCCGTGAACAATGAATAACCTCTCGAACAATTCTAAGGTAGTTTAAATAATTTCTCCGGCAGCGTGCAGCACAGCACCGCTGTTGAAATTGAATGATCAGTTTATAGGGTGATGTAACCTTGCCATGCAGTCCTTGGGCTACTGGGATAGAAATAGATTCAATTTTAGTTTCAACTGAAGTGGTCCCAGCTGGCAGTAATTTGAACCGGTAAAATAGATATCATCAACGTCATAACGTTGGAAAAAAAGAAGATATAATATTGTGGCTGCATCGTCCGGTCCTGGATCCTCGTATTAGTTTCAACTGAAGGGGTCCCTGAAAGTGGCTGTCTCCCGCTGATCCCCAAGCGAGAAGGCAACCATTTCTGGTCCTTTTTAGAGCAAACAGAGACGCTGTAGCCGAAAATCTATGAACCGTGTCTAGAATAATATTATATATTTTTTAAATTTTGGACAGTGCATATCAAACAACAGTTATACATTCATAAATGAATACAAATGGAAAAACTGTAAATATGCCGACGTTAGCAGGGTTGCTGGTTTTCAGCTGTAGTCCCTGGACTAGATGTTAAAGCCAGAAAAGAAACAGAAAAATAGATAGAATAGAACAATTGAAAACATATTCTGTACATTCACTCGCTAGGCATTCATGCATCTATAAACACATTGTGTACAGCTACAAATCAAAGCCCATACATGGACAAGCACTGCATAGGCAGACACACATACTGTATACATACTGTACACATACTGTATACACGATCAGGACAGTCAGGCTAGTGGGCAGGCATACAGGGGTTGGGCAGCTGGACTGCGACGTGACTCGCTAATAGGGAGGTGTAGTGGTTACTTCCTGGTCTATAGGGAGGTGTAGTGGTTACTTCCTGGTTACTTCCTGGTCTATAGGGAGGTGTAGTGCTTACTTCCTGGTTACTTCCTGGTCTATAGGAGGTGTAGTGGTTACTTCCTGGAGGCGTAGTGGTTACTTCCTGGTCTATAGGGAGGTGTAGCATAGATATCTATATAGAACACTAGATAGCTTACCCGCGCTGCCGGCCAATGTAGAGCGACGTCGTCGTAGGGCGGCCATCTTGCTCGAGGCAGCTCAGCTACTGATAACATTAATGTCTACTTTTTTACTTAAAGGCCGTTTTTATTTTTTATTTTTTACAAACCGCTTGAATCATAGCCATGTTAATAATGCTTGTAATAAACCAAACCGTTTGTAAATCCGTCAATATTTCAGCGAGTTATGAGTATTTTTGTCTGTGCAGCTCACTCACCCTCACTCAAGGCTGACTCGAGCAAGATGGCGGCGGTTCAGTGACGCTGGTGACTCCGCCTTAAGCTATCTAGCGTTCTATATAGATATCTATGAGGTGTAGTGGTTACTTCCTGGAGGTGTAGTGGTTACTTCCTGGTCTATAGGGAGGTGTAGTGGTTACTTCCTGGTCTATAGGGAGGCGTAGTGGTTACTTCCTGGTCTATAGGGAGGTGTAGTGGTTACTTCCTGGTCTATAGGGAGGTGTAGTGGTTACTTCCTGGAGGTGTAGTGGTTACTTCCTGGTCTATAGGGAGGTGTAGTGGTTACTTCCTGGTCTATAGGGAGGTGTAGTGGTTACTTCCTGGTCTATAGGGAGGTGTAGTGGTTACTTCCTGGAGGTGTAGTGGTTACTTCCTGGTCTATAGGGAGGTGTAGTGGTTACTTCCTGGTCTATAGGGAGGTGTAGTGGTTACTTCCTGGTCTATAGGGAGGTGTAGTGGTTACTTCCTGCTCTATAGGGAGGTGTAGTGGTTACTTCCTGGTCTATAGGGAGGTGTAGTGGTTACTTCCTGGTCTATAGGGAGGTGTAGTGGTTACGTCATTGCTGTTTCCGGCCGGTCCACCTCGCAAAATTGCAACGTATTTCCCCCATTGCCCATTTCTAAATCGTCTCGTTTAAAACAAATAAAGCATGAACATTTGCATGGTGTACCTTTCTGGTGTATTCATCCACAATCTATAGCTCAACGTGAAAGTATTCGCAATTAATCGTAAAAAAGAAATAGCTGAATATTATTTCAACCAAAAATGCTTAAACAATAATGTTAGTGATAGAAGGGAACTCGTCTTGTGCAAAAATGGAAAGCTTTCCAATGTCCATGAGGCAGAAGGAGGAGGAGGAGGAGGAGGAGGAGGAGGAGGAGGAGGAGGAGGAGGAGGATGAGAAGGATGAGAAGGATGAGAAGGATGAGAAGAAGAAGAAGAAGAAGAAGAAGAAGAAGAAGAAGAAGAAGAAGAAGAAGAAGAAGAAGAGGGAGATGAAGAAGAGGGAGATGAAGAAGAGGAAGTTGAAGATGAAGAAGAGGAAGTTGAAGATGAAGAAGAGGAAGTTGAAGAAGATGAATACGAAAAAGAAGATGAATGAGAAGAAAAAGACGAAGGAGAAGAAGAAGAAGGAGAACGAGGAGAAGAATAATGAGAAGATGATGAAGAATGAGAAGATGAAGAAGATAAATGAGAAGAAGGAGAAGATGAAGAAGATAAATGAGAAGATGAATGAGAAGAAGAAGAAGAAGAAGAAGAAGAATGAGAAGATGAAGAAGATGAATGAGAAGATGAAGAAGATGAAGATGAAGATGAAGATGAAGAAGAAGAAGAAGAAGAAGAAGAAGAAGAAGAGAAGAAGAAGAAGAAGAAGAAGAAGAAGAAGAAGAAGAAGAAGAAGAAGAAGAAGAAGAAGAAGAAGAAGAAGAAGAAGAAGAAGAAGAGAAGAAGAAGAAGAAGAAGAAGAAGAAGAAGAAGAAGAAGAAGAAGGAGAAGAAGAAGGAGAAGAAGAAGAAGGGTCAGGGTAACCTGTCGTCGTCCGTCTTGCTGCGCGTCCTCTCGTACCCGGGGGAGTAGGTGTAGTTCTCCCAGTCCTCCGGCAGGGTGGTGCCCCGGTCCGACACGCTGGGCCAGCGGCCCCCCACGGCCAGGGAGCCGGAGCCAGAGCCGACCCCCCCGTTCTGCGCGGCCGCGGCCGCGGCGGGGAAGGCGAGGCCCAGGCTGGCCAGGTTGCTCTGGCTCCTCTGGAACGACTGGATGCCCTTCAGGCTGTCGGGCCGGCGGGGCGCCGACACCGACGCCGACGCCTCGTCGCTGGCCCAGTCGAACCGGTCCTCCGACTCCTCCTCCGCCCCCCCGACCACGCTGCTGCTGCCCTCCGTCAGGCTGCCGTCCACCTCCTCCGCCTCCTCCTCCCGGTCCTCCTCCACGCTGATGGAAGGGTGTGCGCGGGGAAGGGGCCCCACCTCCTCCTCCTCCTCCTCCTAGGGCTGGGGGGCGATACGGCCAAACATTTTATTATCACGATATATACATTTAGCTGAACGCTTTTATCCAAAGCGACTTACAAGTTCTGTACGACAAGTCATCAGGAAGGGCACGACTCTATCAGCTGAGCAACAATGTTCATCAAAGTGTTGAGTGCTACAGTGTAGGTTAGTTTATTAGGACAAGTGCATGACGGTTAGGGTTAGTTAGGGTTAGAGTTTTTATTTTAATTTTATTTCAGATAATGGTTGAAGAAGTGCATCTTTAGTCGACGGCGAAAGATTGGACGGGTTTCGGCTCCTAACTGGGGTGGGCAGTTCATTCCACCCTTGTGGGGCAAGGACTGAGAAAAGGCAGGTTCTCCTTGATATATCACGATGACATTTTTCATATTGTTCGATATCGATAATTATCGATATTTTTATTAGTATTAAATTTTTTCTAGTTTTTTTTTTTTATTATTATGTAAACAACAAATGTACCGTAATTTTCGGACTATAAGGCACACCTGAATATAAGCCGCAGCAGCTAAATTGAATGATGTGTACATATATAATCCGCACTGGACTATAAACCGCAGGTGTTTTAATGTTTAATTACCATAATGTAAGGGTTCGTGCACAGAGGGGATTGTCGGGAAAGAGATGGCTGTTTGAGGAAGCTCCCATTTATTAACATTTCAACAAACAAGTTGCATATTTGCATAACGTATTCAAGTGTTATCATTTAGTGCAATAGTAGCTACAGAACATGTACTGTGCTGTGTAGCTGTAAAAATCCATGGATTAGCCGCACCGTTATATAAGCCGCAGGGTCGAAAAATGGGAAAAAAGGCGCGGCTTATAGTCCGAAAATTACAGTATGTTTATTTTGCAGCAATTCTTTGTCGTTGCCGCCATCTTTAGTGTTACAGCCCCTCACACTCCAGTTCTCAGCCTGCAGCTGGTTTGAAAGCGAAAGTACCAAATAAAGTGGCTGTGGCTCCAGAGGAGTTGAACAGTTCTGGCTCTGCTAGTTTCTTTTCTATCTTTTGGAGCTTTTTTGGTGAACAAACCACTGTGCGGTTTCAAACTGTATTTTAAATTAGAAAGCAAACAAAATAAATGGAAAAGAGAAAAATCTCAATTTGGTCAGTATTGTCATTTGGACAAGCAAAGCCATTACTTTAAAGGGGAACTCCACTTTTTTTGGAAATTAGCTTATTTAACATCTTCCCTGGAGTTAGACAAGAAGATGCATACCTTTTTTGTCTCTGTGCGTGCATTTTAGCTTTGGGAATAGACGCTCCGTTAGCATAGCTTAGCTTCATCACTGGAAGTGAGGCAGGACAGTAGCCTTACAGTGCCTTACAGTGTATTGCAAGGTCTGACATTGACCAAACTTGATATGCATGACCTTGGTGGGCTCTAGGTCAACTCCTGAAAAGGGGGTCAATGTCAGACCTTGCAATCAAAAGTTAGGGGGCGCACTGAAATTATGGCAAGGGTTATTAGCCCCCTAACTTTTGATTGCAAAGTCTGACATTGACCCCCTTTTCAGGAGTTGACCTAGAGCCCACCAAGGTCATGCATATCAAGTTTGGTCAATGTCAGACCTTGCAATACACTGTAAGGCACTGTAAGGCTACTGTCCTGCCTCACTTCCAGTGATGAAGCTAAGCTATGCTAACGGAGCGTCTATTCCCAAAGCTAAAATGCACGCACAGAGACAAAAAAGGTATGTATCTTCTTGTCTAACTCCAGGGAAGATGTTAAATAAGCTAATTTCCAAAAAAAGTGGAGTTCCCCTTTAAGTTGCAGGCAAGAAAGACAAGTCTGTCCACTGTCTCTGGGTTTAAAGCTGCCCTGTTGCAGGTCACAATAATAAATAAAAAATAATTATTAAATAAATGTATTATCGATTATTAAAATTAGGGATGTTCGATATTGGCTTTTTTACCGATATCCGATATACCGATATTGTCCAACTCTTAATTTCCGATACCGATATCAACCGACACCGATATATGCAGGGTTTCCCCCCCCCAAAAAACGGAATAATTTCAGGTAATTAACATTACATATCTCTTGTCGTGGAATTAACACATTATGCATACTTTTGACAATAAATTAAATAATAATTTGTTCTTACTTGCTTGCCTGGGTAAATAAAGGTTACAAAAAAATGATATATATATATTTTTAAGATACATTTTTTAGCGTTTATCGCTTTTTTACTACTGGGCAGTCCAGTAGAGAGAGAGAGAGAGAGAGGGGAGGAACGGGAGACAGAGTGGGGGGAAGACATTCGGCAAATAACGACGGGTCCGGGAATCGAACCCGGGTCGGCCGTGCCGCGACTCAGCGCCTTATGTGGTTCGCCACTGGGGGGCGCCACTGGGGGGCGACCCTATATATATATTTTTTTTTAACCGATACCGATCATTTTCGATATTACATTTGAATGCCAATATCGGAGATCCCTAATTAAAATATATCGCGATAACGATCGTTATCGTTTCATCGCCCCCCCCCCCAGCCCTACCTCCTCCTCCTCCTCCTCCTCCTCCTCCTCCGCTGCCCGCCTCCTTGGAGTCACAGATGGTCTTGGCCGATTCGCAGCTGCTCACGAGCTGCCCCTCCCCCCCTCGCCTCAGCGTCTCCGTGCTGCCCAGCGCCTGCAGCAGCGTGGCCGGGGACGCTCCTCTGTCGGCGCCGCCGCCGCCCGCCTCGCCGCAGCTCCCGCGGCGGCCGCCCAGCTTGGGGGTGAGGAGAGGGGAGGCGTACGGCGAGGGCTGGAGGCTGCTGGGAGGAGGACGTAAGGACTGCTGGTCGTCTGCGCCGCTGTGGTTGTCGGGGGAGGGAGCGTAGAGATGACCTGAGGAGGAGCGGAGGAAGAGAACCGGCGTCAGGATTCACAGAGGGGAAGTTCAACGGATATTTTTAACCCTTTCACTGTCGCACTACCAAATGGTAGTGCGACAATACGGAAGGTTAACCCTAACCCTTTCACTACCACACTACTGAAGGTTAACCCCTTTACAATCACACTACAGATGGTAGTGTGATAGTAAAGGGTTAACCTTCTGTAGTGTGGTGGTGAAAGGGTTAACTCGACAGTTCAGGACTAACCGATGAGAAGAAAGCACAAGGCGACATCAACATGGTGATTTCTTTTTTGTATACATTTTCTTTAAAAAAATATTCATTTTATACACAAAACAAGACAAACACAATACAGTAATAATAATAATAATAATAATAATAATAACAAGACCCCACAATACCACAACAATAATAATAACAACAATAATGACATTAGCAATAATAGAAATAATAAAATACAGAAAATCTACTTATGATTTTTTTGTTGTTGTGTGTCTTACATACAGATGTATGCCCAGCTCATATGGGTTTACAAGACACATAAACAATAAGTATATATAGTATACTTGACAATAAGTATATAGACCAACTTATACTATTACAGGCACCACAAAAGACATTGCCTCCCCCACTCCCACCCCAGGACCAACACCCCAACACCGCTGCTAGATAGTGGCCTTAACTTTCTCGGCTGCTGAGACCCACAGCTCAATGCTGGCCTGTCCAACCCCAATAACATGTGTTTTACTATAGACCTGTTCGCTGTATACAAACATACCGTTGTCAGTCACGTGACTATGTCGCCCCCTACCTGCGCGAGCTGCTGCTGCTGCTAAAAAAGAAGTACAACGGAGCTCTATGGAGAAACCATGACGCTCCCCTGACTAAAAGTAGTTTCAAACGAAAACGGCTGGATGTCATTTTGCCAAAATCAGCAGCACGGCTGTGAGTGTGAGTCTTTCACCTTTTACATTATCTAGCTTTGGCATGGATTGATTGTTTAGATCGCTAGCATGGCTAACAAATGCAAATATATTGTACTGTCTGCCCCGTTGTTCTGACCAGGATTATGTTCCTTTTGACCCCTTGATGCGTGCGCACACAGAGTCTGACGTGGACAGCGAACAGGTCTATAATCTGTGGCAGATATCACCCCCCCTCTCATGGATATGTGAAGGAAGGGAGATACTATTGCCACGGAAGGAGTAGAGACAATTAGGTAGCTGATTAGTACTGATAGAACACACCTGCGCATCATTAGGTCACACACATCTCACGTGCACACACCCCTGACACACACACTACAAAGACACTAGGTTAGTCAGGAGTAAGTTGAGCGGAGGTGAGGTTGGAGTTGTTGCAGTGAGAGAGAGAGATTGCGTTATTCTGAGTTGTGTAAGGTGGAGAGGTAGTGGAGAGGTGAAGGCGAGAAGGTGTTCATTTTGTACTGGACCCTGGACTGGCTGAGAAACCCCCTTGTGTACTGACCCTGGACCGGACGACTACCCTGAGTATTGAACAATCCCTTTTTCTGTCGGCGAGCATGTTTTGTGTTTTTGACCATTGGACTGTTTATGACCATTCTCTTGCCTATCAAACTGGATTTTGCCTTAATTCAATAAATATGGTTATTGATTGATATTGCTCTTGTGTGGCCCTTTTAATTTGTTTGTATTTGAACCAGGCTCGTCACAAAACATACAACCTTCTGTCTGACTCAGATGATGACTTAATGTGTCTGACCCATAACCTCTTAATGTGCACCGGGACGTATATGTCCCGACGTGCCCATGCACGGAACGCACAAAAGTCACGGCACTTTCATAGAAAGTGCATTTTTCGCCGAACATATAAATTACAGTTCGAAATATCTATTTGTTGCCATTCGAACGCCACCTCACTCGACCAAATCCATGCCTCGATTCTCGAGTTACATGGCGATATGTCAGACGAGCGTCTTTTTACACTGCGTGCACCAGATGACCACCCCGGACTCCCGGCGCTCCAGAACTGCCAACATCCGCTGATGGCGAAAATGATTGGTCAGCGTTGTAGCCAATGAGAGTACCTTTCCAATGATACCCCACGTGTGTGGGGGGGGGGGGGGGGGGTGCAAATAAGGGTTCTAGGTGAAAGTTGATGAGCGAAAACCAGAAGTCAATCACACTTCAGAACCTGCACGGACTATAACGTATGATATCATGCCAGTTAGGGTACCTTGTGTATACTGTTTAGTTACCTATATTCTTACTCATAGTATATATTCAGATTCAAATTCTTAATTATTGCCTATATTTATTGTAACGTATAATATAATCAATGGGGCATACAGACCCCCATCTGCACATTTATTTACACTATTTATTTAGATCACATTTTATTGCCTATATTTTTGTCTTTCTACTATTACCCTGCCCATATATCCCCTCACCCATGCTGCTATGACACCAGAATTTCCCCAAGGGGATCAATAATATCTTATCTCTTATCTTAATTTAATAAGATAAACAAGATAAATCCCCTCGGGCAAGCGTGTCGAAGTGTCCTTGAGCAAGAAGACACTTAACCCATAACTCCCGATGAGCAGGTTGGCACCTTGCATGGTCGCCTCTGCCGTCGGTGTGCGAATGTGTGAGTGAATGGGTGAATGTGAGGCATAAATTCTAAAGCGCTTTGGATAAAAGCTGCTAAATAAATGCAGCCATTTGACCATTTATTCAATGGTCACATGACAATAGCCGGAGCCACAACCCCCCCCCCCCCCCCCCCCTCAGTTTAGGCCACAACAAGCAAACAAAGGTTTTAACCATCATCATGCTCGTGATGAATTGAAAATGGGGGACCCTGATGTAAACAAGACGAAAGTCTTTCTCTGGTCTGCATCCCCTTAACAATTGTGTGTATTGAGCTGTACTGTATCCATTCTGCAATCTGTTAATAAAGTTTTCAATCAATCAATCAATCATGTTTTCACGACGCTCGAGTCTTCTCTCGGACCGACGCGATGTCTCACAGCACGTAATAATAATAAACAAAATGAGTTCCAAGACATCGCGTCGGGCTGAGACAAGAGTCGAGCATTGGGAAATACAAAAGGACTGTTGTATTCTATTGTGGACGGTTAATACTTTTGTTTACATGTCGCGGTTTGGCTTAAAACATTTCTTGTTTTGTGCCAGACCTCGTGTCTGAGGCTGAGACTGCCTGGCTCACTGGGAACACGGCCAGGACTGCAACCACAGGATTCTGTGTAAGTCAGCTAGTATAGATCATATATAATGGCTACGCATTATTCTATACCATTTTATGATCATCTGAATTATCCCTTTCAAGGCATCCAAGCACGGCCAGAGAAACGTAATACAACCTTTTGTGTTGATGGTATTAATAACATTATAAGGAGGTTAGTGATGCGGTCACTAGAATAATAAACTCACCGACTGTCTGGCTTCTTTAATAAACATGCGTATTGTTAAATGTTCTGGACCCAGTTTCCCAAAACCCCCTCAGCTCTGAGATCAGCTTAGTGTCAATGAGTTAAAATGTTAAGATGCTTTTTTTTCTTTTTGTCGCTGTAAGGGTCCTATTGTTTGTGCTGTGAATTAAGGTAATCCAAGCCGGTATTTATGAGCAGACATATGATGAACACGCGGGTTAGTGACCTCATGGTACCTTCCGCTTCAGCTGAAAGCACACAGCAGACGCGAGGGGGGCGAGGGGGGGGGGGGGGGGGGGGGTTGTGGCTCCCATTGTCACGTGACCATTGAATAAATGGTAAATGGCTGCATTTATATAGCAGCTTTTATCCAAAGCGCTTTCGAATTTATGCCTCACATTCACCGATTCGCTCACACATTCACACACACCGACGGCAAGGTGCCAACCGGCTCATCAGGAGTTAGGGGTTAAGTGACTTGCTCAAATTGCTGCTTTTTTATATTATAAATGGCTGCTTTTTTATATAGCAGCTTTTATCCAAAGCGCTTTACAATTTGTTGCTCACATTTTACCCATTCACTCACACATTCACACACCGACGGCGGAAGCGACCATGCAAGGTGCCAACCTGCTCATCGGGAGCAATTAGGGGTTAAGTGCCTTGCTCAAGGACACATCGACACGCTGCCTGGGAGGAGCGGGAATCTAACCGGGAAGCTTCTATTCGAATACCAACCGGTTCATGCTTCCGCGTTCGCGTTTTGCGCTCTGATTGGCTACTGATGTTTCTGGTCGCACCAATCGTGTGACGGCAAGTTCTTTCGCCGGTTAAGCTTAGGCACTCTTTCGAAGTTGGTTAAGGTTAGAGTTCGTCTTAGAGCAGGGCGATAGAACGCCAGCCCTGATTCCAAACTCTAACCTTAACCAACTTCGACAGAGTCGCCTAAAGCTTAACCAGTGATAAACTAGGCGTTAGGTAGTTTGCTGCTGGTCGAGGCGGAAATGGGTGCGTCACGCGATTGGGCGCACATGTCACATGACCAGAAACGTCAGTGGCCAATCAGATTCGCAAAACGCGAACGCGGAAGCATGAACCGGTTGGTATTCGAATAGACGCAACCGGGAACCTCCGGATTACCAGACGGTTGCTCTACCTCCCGAGCCACTGTCTCCCCTGAGGACACTTGCTCAAGGACACTTCGACACGCTGCCCGGGGGGATTTATCTTGTTTATCTTATTCAATTGAGATAAGATATTATTGATCCCCTTGGGGGAAATTCTGGTGTCATAGCAGCAGCAGCATGGGGGAGGGGAGGTATGTACAGGGTAATAACAGCAGCATGGGGGAGGGGAGGTATTAGTGTTAGTATTAGTATTAGTGTTAGTATTAGTGTTAGTGTTACTGTTAGTATTAGTGTTAGTGTTAGTATTAGTATTAGTGTTACTGTTAGTATTAGTGTTAGTGTTAGTATTAGTGTTAGTATTAGTATTAGTGTTACTGTTAGTATTAGTATTAGTGTTAGTATTAGTGTTACTGTTAGTATTAGTATTAGTGTTAGTGTTAGTATTAGTATTAGTGTTAGTATTAGTATTAGTATTAGTATTAGTGTTAGTATTAGTGTTAGTATTAGTGTTAGTATTAGTGTTAGTATTAGTATTAGTGTTAGTATTAGTGTTAGTGTTAGTATTAGTATTAGTGTTAGTATTAGTGTTAGTATTAGTGTTAGTATTAGTGTTAGTATTAGCGTTAGTGTTAGTATTAGTGTTAGTATTAGCGTTAGTATTAGTATTAGTTAGTGTTAGTATTAGTGTTAGTATTAGTGTTAGTGTTAGTATTAGTATTAGTGTTAGTATTAGTATTAGTGTTACTGTTAGTATTAGTATTAGTGTTAGTGTTAGTTAGTGTTAGTATTAGTATTAGTGTTAGTGTTAGTATTAGTGTTAGTATTAGTGTTAGTATTAGTATTAGTGTTAGTATTAGTATTAGTGTTACTGTTAGTATTAGTGTTAGTATTAGTATTAGTGTTAGTGTTAGCGTTAGTGTTAGTATTAGTGTTAGTGTTAGTATTAGTGTTAGTGTTAGTATTAGTGTTAGTATTAGTGTTAGTGTTAGTATTAGTGTTGTATTAGTGTTAGTATTAGTGTTAGTGTTAGTGTTAGTATTAGTGTTAGTATTAGTATTACTATTAGTATTAGTGTTAGTGTTAGTATTAGTGTTAGCGTTAGTATTACTGTTAGTATTAGTGTTAGCGTTAGTGTTAGTATTAGTGTTAGTGTTAGTATTAGTGTTAGTATTAGTGTTACTGTTAGTGTTACTATTAGTGTTAGTATTAGTGTTAGTGTTAGCGTTAGTGTTAGTATTAGTGTTAGTGTTAGTATTAGTGTTAGTATTAGTGTTACTGTTAGTGTTACTATTAGTGTTAGTATTAGTGTTAGTGTTAGTATTAGTGTTAGTACTATATTATATTAGTTAGTTAAGTACTATATTAACACTAACGATTTTTTGCCTTTTCCAGGCAAAATACAGCTCCCTGACATTGAATAGGGTATTAAAATCGAATAAAAGAAAAACTGAGTTAAAAACGTATATATACGTATACGTTTTTGGCCGTTAACCGCTGGCTCCCAATAACGTATATATACGTGGTTGGCCAGGAATGTGTTAAAGAAAGTTGATTTAATTAAAAAATAACTCATTTAATCAGATTAATCACTTTATTCAAATTGAGGATTTAGTTTGAGGATATATTTTTTTTTAATTATAAAAATTATATACATTTTTTCTTTTTGATTACATCATAAAATATGACGACAGACATTCGAAGCTTCGACATACGAACGACCTTACAGACCTTATCAGAAAAGGTTGAACGCTCACTACACTTCCTGCTTAAACACACCACACCAGCAAGAACACTGCGATCATCAGCTGCTGGACTACTAGAGGCTCCCAGAAACAGTCAAAAGAGGATCGGTAATGCAGCCTTTATCAACTATGCCCCAAAACTGTGGAACAAACTACCCCAAAACATCAGAGAAGCCAACTCGCTAGACATCTTTAAAAGACAGCTTAAAACCTATCTCTTTGCTCAGGCATTTCACTGTGGGGTAATGCAAGCAAATACTTGATGCTCTGTTGTGAGGAGAAGATGACTTTTGACCTAAATCTTTCAAAGTTGTTTAACATTCCAGTTAGGTACATGGTGTTCACCGCCTAGCCAAGGTTGATTCTCCTAACTGGGCCATTTTCATCTGATTGAACAATCTTATCACACTTTTTACTGTAACCTTGCTATTTACATTTTAAATGTTTATGCTCGCTTATGCCTGTATTTTTTACTGTTGTTGTACGTCCGTTCTATTTTATAATTTTTAGACTATTTTTAAACTTAATAATTTTAAACTATTTTATTATTTGTATTACTGAATGAAACTGTAAACAGCCTATTGGGATGCTAGATCCTAATGTGAAACACTGTGATTTAACATACCTTGCTATGCTCGCTCATGCCTGTATTTTTTACTGTTGTGAAGCACTTTGAACTGCAACCTCTGTATGAAAAGTGCTATACAAATAAAGTTATTATTATTATTATTATTATTATTATTATTATTATTATTATTATTATTATTATTATTATTATTATTATTATTATTATTATTATTATTATTATTATTAAAAACTAAACAAAGCCGCCATCTTTAAATACCCTTGCGTTAGCCATTTAGCCAACGGAGCATATATTTTTCAGCAAAGAAAGAAAGTGCAATAAACAAACGGATACATTCACTGTGTGTTCTGCCTCTCA
Organism: Notolepis coatsorum; assembly: GCF_963971535.1. Classification (NCBI taxonomy): domain Eukaryota; kingdom Metazoa; phylum Chordata; class Actinopteri; order Aulopiformes; family Paralepididae; genus Notolepis; species Notolepis coatsorum. The sequence continues at coordinate 15,235 of NW_028173118.1, forward strand.
TTTGTTGATGAAACAAAACCAACAGCAACACAATTTACCACCAAGAGCGGATAGTTTAGTCTCACAAAAAGATTGCCGGTGTTGTTAGCTACATGCTAATGTGAATGGCATTCTCCATGTATAGTATATGCTTACATGCTAACGTAATAATGTAACGTTAACGCTAGTATAATGAATGGATGCAAACGTTATTTAACACATTGCAGAATGGGTACAATACAATACGGCTCAATACAAACAATTGTTAAGGGGACGCAGTCTGGACTGGGTTCCTTATAACAATAACTTGACAACACATGAGTTTAGTTTAGTCGCAGCTACAGGTTCTACTCTGGTCGGGTCAGGAATCCGACAACAGACATCAGTCGATCACAACACTCTTCAACACAGACGATATACGTTTAGAACAAAAGTTTGTTACAATCATTTTCATATAACGCTACTTGGGACAGCTCTGCTGTAAACACTGGTGTAGCTGGCTCTGCTCTAATCACTCTAACCCTGTGCTCGGTTGCTAACTTGCTATCGTTTGCGACAGTCTGCCGTGAACATGGGAAATAATTGCAACAGCTCTGCCGTAAACACTGGGAATAACCTCGGTTGCTATGCCCACGCGCACCCACTGTAACCGGGATGTGCGCAAAACTTCACCCTGGACTCTGGTTTTCAAAGGCCGCGGTTGCACTACTCGATTATGGTGACTTACTCTATATGTATGCACCTGATCAGTACCTTAGAAAGCTTGATACTGTGTACCATTCTGCCTTACGCTTTGTCACGGGATGTGGAAATCGAGTGCACCATTGCACCCTATATACCATTGCAAGTTATCCATCTCTACAAATACGGCGATTTTCTCGATGGCTCTCTCTGGTGCACAAAGCTCTGCTTAAACTGGTTCCCTCGTACCTAAGTGTGCTTCTGTGCACAAAGCAATATAAGTATGCCCTTCGTTCTCAAGCTGTTCTAACACTGGAAGTTCCCCATATGAGAACTGAATTGGGAAAAAGGGCTTTTAAATATGCTGCTCCTTCATCTTGGAACAAGATACAGGAGGACCTAAAATTACCAGGACTGGTCACCCTCGGAGAATTCAAAGCCATTTTAAAATCCTACGAACTCAGTTCCCTTGGTCAGTGCAACTGTGTTTGATCATTTGCCTGTTTGATAACTTGCCTGAAATTGGAGCTTGATGTAAATGTTTTATCTGTATTTTATTGTGATGTTCTTTTTTATGTTGAAACTTTCTGCTGCCTTGCTTGGCCAGATCGCTCTTGAAAAAGAGATTTTAATCTCAATGATGCTTATCTGGTTAAATAAAGGATTTGATTGATTGATTGAGTGTAGCAAAACCCCGGTTGTGTGTGCCCGAACAGTGCAACTGCGCACATACAATCACGGTTACATTAAACCCAGCGCTCGTGTGGACTGAGTGTGACTGTAAATGGGCCGGTGTGGTGAGCGCTCTGCACCTTGGTGGGGCGTGTCGGTGAAGACAGTGTGGTGGTGTGGTGAGCGCTCTGCACCTTGGTGGGGCGTGTTGGTGAAGACAGTGTGGTGGTGTGGTGAGCGCTCTGCACCTTGGTGGGGCGTGTCGGTGAAGACAGTGTGGTGGTGTGGTGAGCGCTCTGCACCTTGGTGGGGCGTGTCGGTGAAGACAGTGTGGTGGTGTGGTGAGCGCTCTGCACCTTCGTGGGGCGTGGTGTCGGTGAAGACAGTGTGGTGGTGTGGTGAGCGCTCTGCACCTTGGTGGGGCGTGTCGGTGAAGACAGTGTGGTGGTGTGGTGAGCGCTCTGCACCTTCGTGGGGCGTGTCGGTGAAGACGGTGTGGTGGTGTGGTGAGCGCTCTGCACCTTCGTGGGGCGTGTCGGTGAAGACAGTGTGGTGGTGTGGTGAGCGCTCTGCACCTTCGTGGGGCGTGGTGTCGGTGAAGACAGTGTGGTGGTGTGGTGAGCGCTCTGCACCTTGGTGGGGCGTGTCGGTGAAGACAGTGTGGTGGTGTGGTGAGCGCTCTGCACCTTCGTGGGGCGTGGTGTCGGTGAAGACAGTGTGGTGGTGTGGTGAGCGCTCTGCACCTTGGTGGGGCGTGGTGTCGGTGAAGACAGTGTGGTGGTGTGGTGAGCGCTCTGCACCTTGGTGGGGCGTGGTGTCGGTGAAGACAGTGTGGTGGTGTGGTGAGCGCTCTGCACCTTCGTGGGGCGTGGTGTCGGTGAAGACAGTGTGGTGGTGTGGTGAGCGCTCTGCACCTTGGTGGGGCGTGTCGGTGAAGACAGTGTGGTGGTGTGGTGAGCGCTCTGCACCTTCGTGGGGCGTGGTGTCGGTGAAGACAGTGTGGTGGTGTGGTGAGCGCTCTGCACCTTGGTGGGGCGTGTCGGTGAAGACAGTGTGGTGGTGTGGTGAGCGCTCTGCACCTTCGTGGGGCGTGGTGTCGGTGAAGACAGTGTGGTGGTGTGGTGAGCGCTCTGCACCTTCGTGGGGCGTGTCGGTGAAGACAGTGTGGTGGTGTGGTGAGCGCTCTGCACCTTCGTGGGGCGTGTCGGTGAAGACAGTGTGGTGGTGTGGTGAGCGCTCTGCACCTTCGTGGGGCGTGTCGGTGAAGACAGTGTGGTGGTGTGGTGAGCGCTCTGCACCTTGGTGGGGCGTGTCGGTGAAGACAGTGTGGTGGTGTGGTGAGCGCTCTGCACCTTCGTGGGGCGTGTCGGTGAAGACGGTGTGGTGGTGTGGTGAGCGCTCTGCACCTTCGTGGGGCGTGTCGGTGAAGACAGTGTGGTGGTGTGGTGAGCGCTCTGCACCTTCGTGGGGCGTGTCGGTGAAGACAGTGTGGTGGTGTGGTGAGCGCTCTGCACCTTCGTGGGGCGTGGTGTCGGTGAAGACAGTGTGGTGGTGTGGTGAGCGCTCTGCACCTTCGTGGGGCGTGGTGTCGGTGAAGACAGTGTGGTGGTGTGGTGAGCGCTCTGCACCTTGGTGGGGCGTGTCGGTGAAGACAGTGTGGTGGTGTGGTGAGCGCTCTGCACCTTCGTGGGGCGTGGTGTCGGTGAAGACAGTGTGGTGGTGTGGTGAGCGCTCTGCACCTTCGTGGGGCGTGGTGTCGGTGAAGACAGTGTGGTGGTGTGGTGAGCGCTCTGCACCTTCGTGGGGCGTGTCGGTGAAGACGTTGGGGGACAGCGAGACCACGGAGCTGCCGGCGGACCTCCCCCCACTACTGGAGTGTCTCAGGTGCATCAGGGACTGGACCTTCTCCTGGTACAGCTTCCCGTCTGAGAGAGAGAGAGAGAGAGAGAGAGAGAGGGGGGAGGGAGAGGGGGGGGAGAGAGAGAGAGGGGGGGGGAGAGAGAGAGAGGGAGAGAGAGGGGGGGGAGAGAGAGAGAGAGAGAGAGAGAGAGAGAGAGAGGGAGGGAGGGGGGGGGGAGAGAGAGAGAGAAAGAGAGACAGAGACAGAAAGAGAGAGAGCGAGAGAAAGATACAGACAGAGATAGAGAGAGACACAGACAGAC
>NW_028173117.1:0-3000 GCF_963971535.1 Notolepis coatsorum
CTCCCCCCTCTCTCTCTCATCTCTCTCTCTCTCTCTCTCACTCTCTCTCTGTCTCCCCCCCCCTCTCTCTCTCCCTCCCATCTCTCTCTCTCTCTCTCTCTCTCTCTCTCCCCCCCCCTCTCTCTCTGTCTCCCCCCCCCCTCCCCCCCCCTCTCTCTCCGTACAGGACTGTGGCCACTCCCCTGGCTTCCCTCCTGGGGGTGAAGGACTCGGTGAGGCTCAAAGCCCCTCACAACCCCACACTGGAGTCCACTACTGTCGCATCACCAAGAACCCCACGCAGGTTGGCACTCACATTTGAACGATTTATTCATGCCCACATAAGCAACATACAATCAAGTCAAGGACATAAACACTAATAATGTAATCGGATATTGAGAAAGAGTTAGTTACAAAAGTGCCTGATTGGCTGAACCACATTGTTGCACACAATCATTATAATAACACACAAGATAAACAGCAGCGTCTCCTGCGTTATTTTTTTTCCGTAGCCGCATTTCTCGGAGACGCTCTCTGATTGGCCACTGACTGACGCTCTCTGATTGGCACTGACATGTTTGCCCAATCGCGTGACGAGCTGTGTCTTTGCCCATTTCCGCGTCAAACAGCCTGCAAACTACCTGGCGTTCTATATCGCCACGCTCTAAGTCTTAGACAAACTCTAACCTTAACCAACTTCGAAAGAGTGCCTAAGCTTAACCAGTGTAGAAACAGGCGTCGGCCAATCAGAGAGCGTCTTGCCAGAAATGTGGCTACGGAAAAAAAATTGCGCGCGTCTCCTCCATACTGAGAGCTACCAATAACAGCAGACACTGAACAACACCTCGCTAACTGCTTGGTTCTTCTCTTGACCCGTGTGGCAGTGAAAGGGTTAACCGGCTGTCGTGTGGCAGTGAAAGGGTTAACCGGCTGTCGTGTGGCAGTGAAAGGGTTAACCTTCTGTGAATTGTCGCAGTGAAAGGGTTAACCGTTTTGTAGTGCGGCAGTGAAAGGGTTAAGGACAGCGGCCAGCTGGAGGCTCACAACCAGCTTGTGTACAACATGACCTATAGGCTACCAAATTAAAAATGATAGGTTCACACTTAAAGCCCAGCTGTGAAATGGTCTGCAGCACCAGTTGTTAATATTTCATCCTCCTGGTTAGAAAGGCTTCCTCTCTGGGCTGTAGCTGAAAGAAACAACCAGCCTCTAGAATGACCACCTCCCTAATAACCACATCAGGGGGTGTCAGCCATGATGTTGGAGAACAGTTCTGAATCATCACTACACAGATTAAACATGCTCGGCGGCTTCACAGTAGAGTGTTTATGAAGCACTGTGGAACGAGACACACACATGCACGCGCGCAACACACACACACACACACACACACACACACACACACACGCATGCACGCATGCACTCATAATGTTTGCTTGCACGAAGAAAACAAAAGCCAATCCCTGCCTTCTCCCTTCCAATTTCAGCTTAATTAAGAAGGGAATCATCTTTGATCCATTGTGCTGCAGTAGCACCTTGCAAGCCCCAGAAAAGCCCATAAGTAATCTAGAAACTCATCCGACAATCTCCAAGCATGCTTGTTTTCCATTGATGCCTCGCTGTTTGATGTGAATAGAGATAAGACCATGAAAAGGTTTTTTATTAGGGCCCACCTGAGCCCACCTTGTTAGGCAGATCTAAGGAGCTCCAGGCTCAGTGTGTGGCCCCGTCTACACTAATGGGACCAGCTGAATAAAAGATCAGAGGCTCGGGGAGGGAACACTTTCTCTAGTGCTTCCAGTCACAAGGCCCCTCCGCCTTTGGTTTCGTAATGTGGGCTAATGATGCACTGGAGAAATCCACGGTGAACCGCGGTGAAGGAAGAGTTGTACACATCACACACGCTCTTGCGCTTTATGACGTATCGAGAGCTGTTTGTTGAAACCGTCAAATAGAAAAAGAACGTTTTACTTCAGATCTTCCGCAAGACCAAGAACAGAACCGCTCTCTGCTCCATTGACCATAATTCACACGGTGGCCATTTTGCTTTTATGTCATGCTCAAGGATATGATTCCTTTCCATTTGCCACGAATGGCTCACCCTGCACTCTGAACTTTGGAAATTACTCAATAATCAACTAGGATGCAGTAAAAAACTCAAAACCAGATTCTCAAACATAAACATAAAAACGGACAACACGCTCATCACAGACAAGCTGGATGTAGCCAATTACTTAAACATTTTCTTCACAAACATAGCCACAACACTGGTAAACAAACTACCCTCCCACTCAGGGAGTTATGGGGTAGAACACATAGTAGCTTACTACAAAAACCTAGGGGTCTGCAAGGACGACTTCAAGCTGGAAATGGTAACAACAGATGAGGTACTCAATAAACTGAGCGCCCTCCAACCTAACAAGGCCACTGGCCATGACAACATCCCCTCCAAATTCCTCAGAGACTCAGCAGCCGCCATCACCCCAATCATCACACACATAATAAACCTCTCCATAAAACAGGGACACGTCCCCAAGGACTTCAAAATTGCGAGGGTGACCCCTCTGCACAAAAAGGGCAGCAAATTAGACCCAGGCAACTACCGCCCTGTTTCTATTCTCACCTCCATCTCGAAAGTCATGGAAAAAATAGTCTATGAACAGGTCGAAAAGTACCTAGCGGAAAAAAATCTAATCTACGAATTCCAATCTGGCTTCAGAACATCCCACTCCACTGACACATGCCTTCTCTATTTGAATGACCACATCAAACAAGAGGTGGACGCAGGCAAATACTGCGGCATGGTCATGCTGGACCTACAAAAGGCCTTTGACACGGTCAATCACTCCATTCTGATTGACAAGCTAAAAGCAATTGGTTTTGATAGTCTATCAGTGAGCTGGATGCAATCCTACCTTGAGGGGAGGGAACAGATGGTGGAGGTAAACGGTACCCTATCCCCCCCCCTCACAGTGAGCTGTGGTGTTCCACAAGGAAGCATACTAGGACCGCTACTGTTCC